>NC_056747.1:101965133-101967633 GCF_019279795.1 Protopterus annectens
TTAGGATGGCCCAATTATATGCTTTGAGTTCATTCTGAAAGGTGGTGAGATTAAAATTCTTGTGGGATCTGATAGTTTTATAGAGAATTTGGTGGTTATTATTAACTTTATGTTTGATGATGTAAGTGAGTAAATGGTCACTTAGGTCATCTGGGAGGGAGCCTACATTATACAGGTCTAGGTGGTTGTTGACAAGTATCCAGTCTAGGATGCTGCTTTTGTTGTTGGGCTTGTTTAACCTAGTGGGTGTTGAGATGAGTTGGGTATAGCCGTAAAGATTTATGTGGGTGGTAGGATATTCAGTGGAACAGTTGTTCCAGTCTATGTTAACATCTCCTAACACCATGGTTTCATGGGGGTAGTTAAATGAAAGCCATTGTAGAAAGTCTTCTAAGGTATTAGTGTTGTCACCTGGAGGGATGTATAGGGATTTGAGTTTGTTAAGCTGCAGTTTGCAGAGGAGCACCTCAGCATTACTGAATTGAGGGGGCTGCTGTGGAACAAGTATGATATCTAGTGTGTTTTTAAACAGGATTACTACGCCTCCTCCTTTCTTAGTGGCATGGTCTAGTTGGAGTATATTATACCCTGGTGGAATGACTTCACTGTCTTTAGCTCCTGGTTTCAACCAGGTTTCAGAGAGACAAGGTACATCAGGTGAGAAGACTGCCATGAGGGCGAGAAGGTTATGGACCTTGTTGTTAATATTCCTGATGTTTAGATGACATGTCAGGAGTGAGTTTTTGGACCTAGTATTTGGACAGAAGTTGCTGATAGTGTTGGGTGGAGGGTTTGTGGGAATGGTGGGTCCTGGATTAGGGTGAATGGCACCATCCCTCATCAGGCAGAGTTGGACAGTTATGGCGATTTTTAAGGCTTTACTAAGTATTTTGTAATAATATCTGGTTTTGGGGGAGATAGACCATGATCTAGTTCGTTGGTATATGTTACAGGTGGAAAGGACAGGTTTGAGGTAAGTTAAGGGATGGTCAGCTATGTTTAGGGTAGGAGCTGTGATAGTTTGGTTTCGAGGGTGGTAAAAGCCAGGGCATGGTTGACATTCATAGATATTGAGGAGGTAGAGGGTAAGGAGTAGTGCTGAAAGAAGCATATTTGGTCTCATTCTGAATAGTTAGTGTTGGAATTGGGGCTAGAGTAAGGGTTGGGAAACCAGAGGAGGGGCTAGGGAAAGGGGAGGGGATTAGAATTAAGGGTTGTCTGGGATAGGTTGAGGATGAGAGAGGAGTGGATTAATGGGTTTAAATCTAGCAGTAACAGGGGCGTGTGAGATTAGGGGGCAGGGTGGGGTGCGAAGCAAGCCCGAGCGTAGTGAGGACAAGCGAAGCAGGGCTTAGCCCCAACCACGAGGTTCCAGTGGATGAGTATAATATCTTAGGTAAGTATACAGAATTTGAGTGTATGATACACTTTGCCAAATTTCTTTATTAATTGCCCTTTAGCCAAGATACTTTCTATCTAGTTTCTTAAGGCAAGGCTTATGTTAGGGTTAAATTCGGCTATTAGAATGCAGTTTGCCTTAGCTCGTTTATTTTTAAACTGAAATGTGTTGCCGCTCTTTAAGCTGTTTACTAGGTTGAGGAGGAGCGGAGGTCGAATTACAGTCAGTTTAACATGGATATCGCACAGTGCTATAGACCCAGTTTGGCTCACAGTATTATAATATATACTAGTAAAGACTGTATTATATGAACCTTGTCAGGATTTCCAAGTCCGTGGGACAGGGGAGGAGATAGTTCAGGTAGGTTACCGCTGGAGCTGTCCTTTTCACCCTGCAAGGCTTTCAGTACGAGGGCAGGTCAGAGGCCTAGTACCTGGTGGTGAACAATGCAAGAAAATTGAGTATGCGTGGGGCAGGCACCCTAGGTAGCAAGATATTCAACAGATATGACTCTAAATTAATGAGGTGGAGCTTTCTGTTCTGCTTCAGATCAAACACACTCTTGTCTAATACCACTGTAAGAACAGGTAGTTTTCTTTAGCCACAATTTATAGATTATTACAGAGTGATTAGCTTGGCGATTCAGTGATTAGCTTGGCGACAGTAACACTGTTTTAAATTTAGTAACATTGTTATCAACTTGATGTTTAAGCACATAGAAAACTGCTAAAAACACAATGATCAGGCTACAAATGCTCAGACGCTTAATATTAAGAATGTGCTAGATATCTTTAGCGACTACTAGTAATTAGACAGAGATAGAGGCAATTCAACAGTTTGCTATAAGTACACAAACAATTTTAGAGGCAAATCTCAGCGTTTCACCATACGAATTTAGCTACCAAGACAAGCCATTTCTAACTAGGTTCCATGAATTAGACTACCTACGACATATGTTTCAGTTAGGTAGTTATCAGACTTTCCACTATTAACATCAATCAAAAGTAAAAACAAGGTAAATTTAATACATTCATGTACATACCAGGTGTTAGGATAGAGCCGACTGAGTCCAAAGCATTGAGCGTTTGAATAGTGGCGGGT
>NC_056747.1:102337769-102350269 GCF_019279795.1 Protopterus annectens
TTGTTTATCCCATTAACATGGAACATTTTTCATGCTGGACAGCTTTATCCCATATACACTGTGTCATGGAGAGCATATACACCATGTGTCATGGAGCATATATACACCATATATCATAGACAGCATATACACTGTATATCATGGACAGGATATACACCATGTATCATGGACAGCATATACACCATGTATTGTGGACAGCATATACACCATGTATCATGGACAGCATATGTACCATGTATTTTGGACAGCATGTACACTCTGTATCATAGACAGCATATACACCATGTATCATGGACAGCATATACACCGTGTATCATGGACAGCATATACACTGTGTATCATGGAGAGCATATACACCATGTTTCATGGAGAGCATATACACTATGTTTCATGGAGAGCATATACACCATGTGTCATGGAGAGCATATACACCATGTGTCATGTAGAGCATATGCACCGTGTGTCATGGAGAGCATATACACCATGTATCATGGAGTGCATTTACACCACGTGCCATGGACAGCATATGCACCATGTATCATGGACAGCATATTTACCATATGTCATGGACAGCAAATACACTGTGTATCATGGACAGCATATACACAGTGTATCATGGACAGCATATACACCATTTATCATGGACAGCATAATCACTGTGTATCATAGACAGCATTTACACCATGTGTCATGGACAACATATAAGCTACATATCATGGATAGCATATGTACACTGTATCGTGGACAGCATATATACCATGTGTCATGGACAGCATATGCACCATGTGTCATGGAGAGCATGTACACCATGTATCGTAGACAACATATACCATTTATCATGGACAGCATATACACCATGTTTCATGGACAGCATATACACCATGTATCATGGACAGCATATACACTGTTTATCATGGACAGCATATACACCATGCATCATAGACAACATATACACTGTGTATTATAGACAGCATATACACCATGTATCATGGACAGCATATGTACCATGTATCGTGGACAGCATATAAACTGTGTATCATAGACAGCATATACAACATGTATCAAGGACAACATATACTCCATGTATCATGGATAGCATATGTGCCATGTATCATGGACAGCATATGTACCATGTATCATGGACATCATATGTACTATGTATCATGGACAGCATATACACCATGTTTCATGGGAAGCATATACACCATGTATCATGGACAGCATATACAACATGTATCAAGGACAACATATACTCCATGTATCATGGATAGCATATGTGCCATGTATCATGGACAGCATATGTACCATGTATCATGGACATCATATGTACTATGTATCATGGACAGCATATACACCATGTATCATGGGAAGCATATACACCATATATCATGGACAGCATAGACAGCATGTATCATGGACAGCATATACACTGTGTATCATAGCAGCATATACACCATGTATCATGGTAAGCATATGTACCATGTATCGTGGACAGCATATACACTGTGTATCATAGACAGCATATATACTGTGTATCATGGACAGCATATACACCATGTATCATGGATAGCATATGTACCATGTATCTTGGACAGCCTATCTACCATGTATCATGGACAGCATATACACCATGTATCATGGACAGCATATACACCATGTATCATGGACAGCATATACACTGTGTATCATAGACGGCATATACACCATGTATCATGGACAGCATATGTACCATGTATCATGGATAGCATATACACCATGTATCGTGGACAGCATATATATATATATATATATATATATATATATATATATATATATATATATATATATATATATATATGTGTGTGTGTGTCGTATCATGGACAGCATATATATATATATATATATATATATATATATATATATATATATATATATATACATATCATGTATCTTGGACAGCATATACACCATCTATCATGGAGAGCATATACACTGTGTATCATGGAAGGCATGTACACCATATATCATGTACAGCATATACACCATGTATCATGGAGAGCATATACACTGTATATCATAGACAGCATATACACCATATATCATGGACAGCATACGTGCCATGTATCATGGACAGCATATACACTGTGTATCATAGACAGCATATACACCATGTATCATGGAGAGCATATACACCATGTATCATGGAGAGCATATACACCATGTATCATGGAGAGCATATACACTGTGTATCATGGAGAGCATATACACCATGTGTCATGGAGAACATATACGTCATGTATCATGCAGAGAATATATATCATGTATCGTGGACACATGGACAGCATATACACTGTATATCATAGACAGCATATACACCATATATCATGGACAGCATATGTACCATGTATCATGGACAGCATATAAACTGTCTATCATAGACAGCATATATACCATGTATCATGGAGAGCATATACACTGTGTATCATGGACAGCATATACACCATATATAATGTACAGCATATACACCATGTATCATGGACAGCATATACACTGTGTATCATGGACAGCATATACACCATGTATCATGGATAGCATATGTACCATGTATCATGGACAGCATATACACCATGTATCATGGACAGCATATACACCATGTATCATGGACAGCATATACACTGTGTATCATAGACAGCATATACACCATGTATCATGGACAGCATATGTACCATGTATCATGGATAGCATATACACCATGTATCGTGGACAGCATATATATATATATATATATATATATATATATATATATATATATATATATATATATATATATATATATATATATATATATATATATATATATATATATATATATATATATATATATATATATATCATGTATCTTGGACAGCATATACACCATCTATCATGGAGAGCATATACACTGTGTATCATGGACAGCATATACACCATATATCATGTACAGCATATACACCATGTATCATGGACAGCATATACACTGTATATCATAGACAGCATATACACCATATATCATGGACAGCATATGTACCATGTATCATGGACAGCATATACACTGTGTATCATAGACAGCATATACACCATGTATCATGGAGAGCATATACACCATGTATCATGGAGAGCATATACACCATGTATCATGGAGAGCATATACACCATGTATCATGGACAGCATATACACCATGTGTCATGGAGAGCATATACGTCATGTATCATGCAGAGAATATATATCATGTATCGTGGACACATGGACAGCATATACACTGTATATCATAGACAGCATATACACCATATATCATGGACAGCATATGTACCATGTATCATGGACAGCATATACACTGTGTATCATAGACAGCATATATACCAAGTATCATGGAGAACATATACACCATGTATCATGGAGAGCATATACACTGTGTATCAAGGAGAGCATATACACCATGTATCATGGAAAGCATATACACCATGTGTCATGTAGAGCATATACACCATGTTTCATGGAGAGCATGTACACCATGTGTCATAGAGAGCATATATACCATGTGTCATGGACAGCATATGCTCCATGTGTCATGGAGAGCATAAATTAATGTCTCATGGAGAACATATACACCATGTATTGTGGACAACATATATACCATTTATCATGGACAGCATATAAACTGTGTATCCTGGACATCATTTACACCATGTATTCTGGACAGTATATACACCATGTATCACGGAGAGCATATACACCATGTATCATTGACAGCATATATACCATGTATCATAGTCAGAATATACACTTTGTATCATATACAGCATATACACCATTTATCATGGACAGCATGTGTACCATGTATCATGGACAGCATATACACTGTGTATCAAAGACAGCATACACAACATGTGTCAAATACAGTATATACACATTGTATCATGGATATCATATGTACCATGTATCATGAACAGCATATGTACCATGTGTCATGGACAGCATATACACCATGTATCATGGACAGCATATACACTGTGGATCATGGACACCATTTACATGTGTATCATGGGCAGCATATACACCATTTATCATGGACAGCATATACACTGTGTATCATAGACAGCATATACACCGTGTATCATGGGCAGCATATGCACTATGTAGTGTGGACAGCATATACGCCATGTTTCATGGAGAGGATATACACCATGTGTCATGGAGAGCGTATACACCATGTGTCATGCAGAGCATATAAAGCATGTATCATGGAGAGCATATACACTGTGTATCATGGAGAGCATATACACCATGTTTCATGGAGAGCATATACACCATGTTTCATGCAGAGCATATACACCATATGTCATGGAGAGCATATACACCATGTGTCATGTAGAGCATATGCACCGTGTGTCATGGAGAGCATATACACCATGTATCATGGAGCGCATTTATACCATGTGCCATGGACAGCATATGCACCATGTGTCGTGGAGAACATATAAACCATGTGTCATGAAGAGCATATACACCATGTAACGTGGACAGCATATATGCCATGCATTTTGGACAGCATATACACTGTGTATCACAGACAGCATATACACCATGTATCATGGACAGCGTATGTACCATGTATCATGGACGGCATATACACCATGTATCATGGACAGCATATGTGGCATGTATCGTGGACAGCATATACACTATGTATCATAGACACTATATTCACCATGTATCATAGACAGCATATACACTATGTATCATTGACAGCATATGTACCCTGGATCATGGACAGCATAAGTACCATTTATCATGGACAGCATATACATTGTGTATCATGGGCTGCATATAAACTGTGTATCATGGACAGCATATACACCAAGTATCATGGACAACATATACACCATGTATCATGGACAGCATATACACCATATGTCATGGACAGCATATGTACCATGTATCATGGACAGCATATTCACTGTGTATCATAGACAGCATATATACCATGTATCATGGAGAGCATATACACCATGTATCATGGAGAGCATATACACTGTGTATCAAGGAGAGCATATATACCATGTGTCATGGACGGCATATGCACCATGTGTCATGAAGAGCATAAAATAATGTCTCATGGAGAACATGTACACCATGTATTGGGGACAACATATATACCAGTTATCATGGACAGCATATAAACTGTGTATCCTGGACATCATTTACACCATGTATTCTGGACAGCATATACACCATGTATCATGGACAGCATATACACCATGTATCAGTGACAGCATATATACCATGTATCATGGACAGCATATGTACCATGTATCGTGGATATCATATGTACCATGTATCATGAACAGCATATGTAGCATGTGTCATGGACAGCATATACACCATGTATCATGGACAGCATATACACTGTGTATCACAGACAGCATATATACCGTGTATCGTGGACAGCATATGCACCATGTAGTGTGGACAGCATATACGCCATGTTTCATGGAGAGGATATACACCATGTGTCATGGAGAGCATTTACACTCTGTGTCATGGAGAGCGTATACACAATGTGTCATGGAGAGGATATAAAGCGTGTATCATGGAGAGCATATACACTGTGTATCATGGAGAGCATATACACCATGTGTCATGGAGAGCATATACACCATGTGTCATGTACAAGATATGCACCATGTGTCATGGAGAGCATATACACCATGTATCACGGAGCGCATTTATACCATGTGCCATGGACAGTATATGCACCATGCGTCGTGGAGAACATATAAACCATGTGTCATGAAGAGCATATACACCATGTAACATGGACAGCATATATGCCATGCATTGTGGACAGCATATACACTGTGTATCATTGACAGCATATACACCATTTATCATGGACAGCGTATGTACCATGTATCGTGGAGAGCATATACACCGTGTATCATGGACAGCATATGTGGCATGTATCGTGGACAGCATATGCACTATGTATCATAGACAGTATATTCACCATGTATCATAGACAGCATATACACTATGTATCATTGACAGCATATGTACCCTGGATCATGGACAGCATAAGTACCATTTATCATGGACAGCATATACATTGTGTATCATGGGCTGCATATACACTGTGTATCATGGACACCATATACACCAAGTATCATGGACAACATATACACCATGTATCATGGACAGCATATAAACCATGTATCATGGACAGCATATACACTGTGTATCATAGACAGCATATACACTGTCTGTCATGAACAGTATATGTACCGTGTATGCTGGACAGCATTTACACTGTGTATCATAAACAGCATATATACTATGTATCATGGACAGCATATACACCATGTATCTTGGACAGCATATAAACCATGTATCATGGACAGCATATTTACCATCTATCATGGACAGCATATGTACGATGTATCATGGACAACATATAAACTCTGAATCATGGACAGCATATGTACCATGTATCGTGGACAGCATATACACTGTGTATCATAGACAGCATATACACCTTGTATCATGGACAGCATATACACCATGCATCATGGATAGCATATGTACAATGTATCATGGACAGCATATGTACCATGTATCATGGACAGCATATTTACCATATGTCATGGACAGCAAATACACTGTGTATCATGGACAGCATATACACAGTGTATCATGGACAGCATATACACCATTTATCATGGACAGCATAATCACTGTGTATCATAGACAGCATTTACACCATGTGTCATGGACAACATATAAGCTACATATCATGGATAGCATATGTACACTGTATCGTGGACAGCATATATACCATGTGTCATGGACAGCATATGCACCATGTGTCATGGAGAGCATGTATACCATGTATCGTAGACAACATATACCATTTATCATGGACAGCATATACACCATGTTTCATGGACAGCATATACACCATGTATCATGGACAGCATATACACTGTTTATCATGGACAGCATATACACCATGCATCATAGACAACATATACACTGTGTATTATAGACAGCATATACACCATGTATCATGGACAGCATATGTACCATGTATCGTGGACAGCATATAAACTGTGTATCATAGACAGCATATACAACATGTATCAAGGACAACATATACTCCATGTATCATGGATAGCATATGTGCCATGTATCATGGACAGCATATGTACCATGTATCATGGACATCATATGTACTATGTATCATGGACAGCATATACACCATGTTTCATGGGAAGCATATACACCATGTATCATGGACAGCATATACACTGTTTATCATGGACAGCATATACACCGTGTATCATTGACAGCATATACACCATTTATCATGGACAGCATATATACTGTGTATCATAGACAGCATATACATGATGTATCATGGACAGCATCTGTACCATGTATCGTGGACAGCATATACACTGTGTATCATAGATAGCATATGTACCATGTATCGTCGACAGCATAGCCACTGTGTATCATAGACAGCATATACACCATGTATCATAGACAGCATATACACTATGTATCATGGACAGCATATGTATCATGGACAGCATATACACCATGTATCATGGACAGCATATACACCATGTATCATGGACAGGATATACACTGTGTATCATGGACAGCATATGTACCATTTATCATGGACAGCATATACACCATGTATCATGGAGAGGATATATACCATGTATCGTGGACAGCATATATACCATTTATCACGGACAGCATATACACCGTATTTCATGGACATCATATACACCATGTATCCTGGACAGCATATACACCATATATCATGGACAGCATAGACACCATTTATCATGGAAAGCATATACACAGTGTATCACAGAAGCATATACACCATGTATCATGGTAAGCATATGTACCATGTATCGTGGACAGCATATACACTGTGTATCATAGACAGCATAAACAACATGTGTCAAGGACAGCATATACACTATGTATCATGGATAGCATATGTACCATATATCATGGACAGCATATGTACCATGTATTATGGACAGCATATACACCATGTATCATGGACAGCATATACACCATATATCATGGACAGCATATGTACCATGTATCGTGGGCAGCATATACACTGTGTATTATAGACAGTGTATACACCATGTATCATGGACAGCATATGTACCATGTATCGTGGACAGCATATACACTGTGTATCATAGACAGCATATACACCATGTATCATAGACAGCATATACACCATGTATCATGGACAGCATATACACCATGTATCATGGACAGCATATGCACTGTGTATCATGGACAGCATATGTACCATGTATCATGGATAGCATATGTACCATGTATCAGGGACAGCATATGTACCATGTATCATGGATAGCATATATACCATGTATCATGGACAGCATATGTACCATGTATTATGGACAGCATATACACCATGTATCATGGACAGCATATACACCATATATCATGGACAGCATATGTACCATGTATCGTGGGCAGCATATACACTTTGTATTATAGACAGTGTATACACCATATATCATGGACAGCATATACACCATGTATCATTGACAGCATATACACTGTGTATCATAAACAGCATATACACCATATATCATGGACAGCATATGTACCATGTATCGTGGACAGCATATACACTGTGTATTATAGACAGTGTATACACCATGTATCATGGACAGCATATACACCATGTATCATTGACAGCATATGCACTGTTTATCATGGACAGCATATACACCATGTATCATGGACAGCATATACACCATGTATCATGGACAGCATATATACCGTGTATCATGGACAGCATATACACCTTATATCATGAATAGCATATGTAACATGTGTCATGGACAGCATATCTACCATATATCATGGACAGCATATGTACCATGTATCATGGACAGCATATACACAATGTATCATGGACAGCATATACACCATGTATCATTGACAGCATATACACTGTTTATCATGGAAAGCATATGTACCATGTATCATGGATAGCATATACACCATGTATCATGGACAGCATATACACCATGTATCATTGACAGCATATGCACTGTTTATCATGGACAGCATATACAACATGTATCATGGACAGCATATATACCATGTATCATGGACAGCATATACACCATATATCATGAATAGCATATGTACCATGTATCATGGACAGCATATCTACCATGTATCATGGACAGCATATGTACCATGTATCATGGACAGCATATACACCATGTATCATGGACAGCATACACACCATGTATCATTGACAGCATATAAACTGTTTATCATGGACAGCATATGTACCATGTATCATGGATAGCATATACACCATGTATTGTGGACAGCATACACACACACACACATATATATATATATATATATATATATATATATATATATATATATATATATATATATATATATATATATATATATATATATATATATATATATATATATATATATATATATATATATATATATATATATGCTCTTCCAACAAACTACTGATTAATATAACCAAACCCTCTAACTCTGCAGGTGACTGTCTCTTTTCCAACTCTGTTGGAAAAATGTGGAACAATCTACCCACTGATATCACATCTTTATCCTCTCCCACTTTTTAAAAGACAGTTGAAAATTCATCTCAACAAACACTGGCTTTGCTCCTGCCCCAACCCAGCTTAACTCTTCCACTTCCTCTCAATCTATTCTTCTTCCTTAATTCTTACTATATCTGCTCCCTTACCGTTGTAAGGTCTACCTGATATAACAACTTTATAGATATATGTTATCCCTCGCATACTGTATAACTATAGCAAAAAAAACCACCTTTATTTAAGATGTTCTGTTCATTATATTCTTTGATTTTTGCTCCGATTGTATTTGTGTACTTAGTGTAATCACAACCTCTTTCTCTACCTGTTTGTATTGTATTGCCTATCTTTGTTTAAACTTATCATAATCATTGGAGCTTTTCTCCCTGGGCCTCTACTAAAAATGGACATATATCCAGCTAAACTAGTCCAGTCAACAAATGTAAAGTAAAATAAAT
Organism: Protopterus annectens; assembly: GCF_019279795.1. Taxonomy (NCBI): domain Eukaryota; kingdom Metazoa; phylum Chordata; order Ceratodontiformes; family Protopteridae; genus Protopterus; species Protopterus annectens. The sequence continues at coordinate 102,347,912 of NC_056747.1, forward strand.
AAAAATAAATAAAAAAAAATATGTGTGTACATATATATATATATATATATATATATATATATATATATCATGTATCGTGGACAGCATATATATATATATATATATATATATATATATATATGTGTGTGTGTGTGTGTGTGTGTGTGTGTGTGTGTGTGTGTGTGTGTGTCATGTATCATGGACAGCCTATATATATCATGTATCTTGGACAGCATATACACCATGTATCATGGACAGCATATACACTGTGGATCATGGACACCATTTACACCGTGTATCATGGGCAACATATACACGATTTATCATGGACAGCATATAAACTGTGTATCATAGACAGCATATACACCATGTATCGTGGACAGCATATGCACCATGTAGTGTGGAAAGCATATATGCCATGTTACGTGGAAAGGATATACACCATGTGTCATGGAGAGCATTTACACCCTGTGTCATGGAGAGCATATACACCATGTGTCATGGAGAAGATATAAAGTGTGTATCATGGAGAGCATATACACTGTGTATCATGGAGAGCATATACACCATGTTTCATGGAGAGCATATACACTATGTTTCATGGAGAGCATATACACCATGTGTCATGGAGAGCATATACACCATGTGTCATGTAGAGCATATGCACCGTGTGTCATGGAGAGCATATACACCATGTATCATGGAGTGCATTTACACCACGTGCCATGGACAGCATATGCACCATGTGTCATGGAGAGCATATGTACCATGTGTCATGAAGAACATATACACCATGTAATGTGGACAGCATATATATCATGTATTGTGGACAGCATTTACACTGTGTATCATAGACAGCATATACACCATGTATCATGGAGAAGATATAAAGTGTGTATCATGGAGAGCATATACACTGTGTATCATGGAGAGCATATACACCATGTTTCATGGAGAGCATATACACTATGTTTCATGGAGAGCATATACACCATGTGTCATGGAGAGCATATACACCATGTGTCATGTAGAGCATATGCACCGTGTGTCATGGAGAGCATATACACCATGTATCATGGAGTGCATTTACACCACGTGCCATGGACAGCATATGCACCATGTATCATGGACAGCATATTTACCATATGTCATGGACAGCAAATACACTGTGTATCATGGACAGCATATACACAGTGTATCATGGACAGCATATACACCATTTATCATGGACAGCATAATCACTGTGTATCATAGACAGCATTTACACCATGTGTCATGGACAACATATAAGCTACATATCATGGATAGCATATGTACACTGTATCGTGGACAGCATATATACCATGTGTCATGGACAGCATATGCACCATGTGTCATGGAGAGCATGTACACCATGTATCGTAGACAACATATACCATTTATCATGGACAGCATATACACCATGCATCATAGACAACATATACCATGTATCATGGACAGCATCCATGTATCATGGACAGCATATGTACCATGTATCATGGACATCATATGTACTATGTATCATGGACAGAATATACACCATGTATCATGGACAGCATATACACCATGTATCATGGACAGCATATAGACTGTGTATCACGTACAGCATATACACCATGTATCACGGAAAGCATATACACCATTTATCATGGACAGCATATACACTGTGTATCATAGACAGCATATACATGATGTATCATGGACAGCATCTGTACCATGTATCGTGGACAGCATATACACTGTGTATCATAGATAGCATATGTACCATGTATCGTCGACAGCATAGCCACTGTGTATCATAGACAGCATATACACCATGTATCATAGACAGCATATACACTATGTATCATGGACAGCATATGTATCATGGACAGCATATACACCATGTATCATGGACAGCATATACACCATGTATCATGGACAGGATATACACTGTGTATCATGGACAGCATATGTACCATGTATCATGGATAGCATATGTACCATGTATCAGGGAGAGCATATGTACCATGTATCATGGACAGCATATACACTATGTATCATGGACAGCATATGTACCATGTATCATGGAAAGCAAATATACCATTTATCATGGACAGCATATACACCATGTATCATGGAGAGCATATACACCATGTATCATGGACAGCATATATACCATTTATCATGGACAGCATATACACCGTATTTCATGGACATCATATACACCATGTATCCTGGACAGCATATACACCATATATCATGGACAGCATAGACACCATTTATCATGGAAAGCATATACACAGTGTATCACAGAAGCATATACACCATGTATCATGGTAAGCATATGTACCATGTATCGTGGACAGCATATACACTGTG
>NC_056747.1:102355269-102360269 GCF_019279795.1 Protopterus annectens
CCATATATCACTGACAGCATATACACCATTTATCATGGACAGCATATATACTGTGTATCATAGACAGCATATACACGATGTATCATGGACAGCATATGTACCATGTATCGTGGACAACATATACACTGTGTATCATGGACAGCATATGTACCATGTATCATGGACAGCATATACACCATGTATCATGGACAGCATATACACTGTGTATCATGAACAGCATATGTACCATGTATCGTGGACAGCATATACACTGTGTATCATAGACAGCATATACACCATGTATCATAGACAGTATATACACCATGTATCATGGACAGCATATACACCATGTATCATGGACAGCATATACACTGTGTATCATGGACATTATATACACCGTGTATCATTGACAGCATATGCACCATTTATCATGGACAGCATATATACTGTGTATCATAGACAGTATATACACCATGTATCATGGACAGCATATGTACCAAGTATCGTAGACAGCATATACACCGTGTATCATAGACAGCATATACACCATGTATCATGGACAGCATATGTACCATGTATCGTGGACAGCATATACACTGTGTATCATGGACAGCATATACACCATGTATCATTGACAGCATATACACCATTTATCATGGAGAGCATATATACTGTATATCACAGACAGCATATACACTATGTATCATGGACAGCATAAGTACCATGTATCAAGGACAGCATATACACCATTTATCATGGACAGCATAATCACTGTGTATCATAGACAGAATATACACCTTGTATCATGGACAACATATAGACTATGTATCATGGATAGCAAATGTACAATGTATCACGGACAGCATATATACCATGTGTCATGCACAGCATATGCACCATTTTTCATGGTGAGCATAAACTAATGTCTCATGGAGAGCATGTACACCATGTATTGTGGACAACATATATACCATTTATCATGGACAGCATATACACTGTGTATCATGGACAGCATATACACCATGTATTCTGCAAAGCATATATACCATGTATTATGGACAGCCTATACACCATGTATCATAGACAGCATATAAACTGTGTATCATAGACAGCATATACACCATGTATCATGCTGAGCATATGTACCATGTATCGTGGACAGCATATACTCTGTGTATCATAGTCAGCATATACAAGATGTATATGTACCATGTATCATGGACAGCATATGTACCATGTATCATGGACAGCATATACACCATGTATCATGGACAGCATATACACCATGTATCATGGACAGCATATACACCATGTATCATGGACAGCATATACACCGTGTATCATGGACAGCATAGTCATCATTTATTGTGGACAGCATATACACCATTTATCATGGACAGCATATACACTGTGTATCATAGACAGCATATACACCATGTATCGTGGACAGCATGTGCACCATGTATCGTGGACAGCATATGCACCATGTTTCATGGAGAGCATATACACCATGTGTCATGGAGAGTATATACAACATGTATCATGGAGAGCATATACACTGTGTATCATGGAGAGCATATACACAGTGTTTCATGGAGAGCATATACACCATGTGTCATGGAAAGCATATAAAGCATGTATCATGGAGAGTGTTTATACCATGTGTCATGGACAGCATATGCACCATGTGTCGTGGAGAGCATATACACCATGTGTCATGGAGAGCATATACACCATGTATCCTGGGCAGCATATATACCATATACCATGGACAGCATATACACTGTGTATCATATACAGCATATACACCATGTATCATGGACAGCATATGTACCATGTATCGTGGACAGCATATACACTGTGTATCACAGACAGCATATACAACATGTATCATGGACAGCATATACACTATGTATCATGGATAGCATATGTATCATGTGTCATAGACAGCATATGTACCATGTATCATGGACAGCATATACATTGTGCATCATAGACAGCATATACACCATCTATCATGGACAGCATATGCATCATTTATCGTGGACAGCATTTACACTGTGTATCATAGACAGCATATATACTATGTATCATGGACAGCGTATACACCATGTATCATGGACAGCATATACACTGTGTATCATGGACAGCATATACACTGTGTATTATAGACAGCATATATACCATGTACCATGGACAGCATATATATCATGTATCCTGGACAGCATATAGACATGAATCATGGACAGCATATACACCATGTGTTTTGGAGAGCATATACACCATGTGTCATGGAGAGCATATATACCATGTATCATGGGGAGCATATACTCTGTGTTTCATGTTGAGCATATACACCATGTGTCATGGAGAGCATATACACCATGTGTCATGGAGAGCATATATACACTTTGTATCATGGAGAGCATATATCATGTATCCTGGACAGCATATAGACATGAATCATGGACAGCATATACACCATGTGTTTTGGAGAGCATATACACCATGTGTCATGGAGAGCATATATACCATGTATCATGGGGAGCATATACTCTGTGTTTCATGTTGAGCATATACATCATGTGTCATGGAGAGCATATATACACCATGTATCATGGAGAGCATGTATACCATGTGTCATGGACAGCATATGCACCATGTGTCATGGACAGCATATACACCATGTGTCATGGAGAGCATATACACCATGTATTGTGGACAGCATATATACCATGTATTGTGGACAGCATATACACTGTGTATCATGGACAGCATATACACCATGTATCATGGACAGCATATACACCATGTATCATGGAGAGCATATACACTGTGTATCATAGACAGCATATACACAATGTATCATGGACAGCAGATGTACCATGTATAGTGAACAGCATATACACTGTGTATCATAGACAGCATTAACACAATGTATCATGGACAGCATATAAACCATGTATCATGGATAGCATATGTACCATGGGCAGCATATGTACGATGTATCATGGACAGCATATGTACCATGTATCATGGACAGCATATACACCATGTATCATGGACAGCATATACACTTTCCATCATGGAGAGCATCTACACCATGTATCATGGACAGCATACACACTGTGTATCATGGAGAGCATATACACCGTGTATCATGGAAAGCATATACACCATGTGTCAGGGAGAACATATACACCATGTATCATGAAGAGCATATACACCATGTCTCATGGACAGCATATGCACCATGTGTCATAGAGAGCATAAACTAATGTCTCATGGAGAGCATGTACACCATGTATCGTGGACAGCATATATACCATTTATCTTGGACAGCATATACACCATGTATCATAGACAGCCGATACACTGTGTATCATAGACAGCATATACACCATGTATCATAGACAGCCTATACACTGTGTATCATGGACAGCATATACACCATGTATCCTGGACTGCATTTACACCATGTATCATAGACAGCCTATACACTGTGCATCACAGACAGCATTAACCCCATGTATCATGGACAGTATATGTACCATGTATCATGGATAGCATATGTACCATGTATCATTGACTGCATATGTACCATGTATCATGGACAGCATGTACACCATGTATCATGAATAGCATATACACCATGAATCATGGACAGCATATACACTGTGTAACATGGACAGCATATACACCATGTATCATGGACAGCATATACACCATGTATCATAGACAGCATATACACCGTGTATAATGGACAGCATATGTACCATGTATCATGGATAGCATATACACCATGTATCGTGGACAGCATACTTATATATATATATATCATGTATGGTGGACAGCATATATATCATGTATCGTCGAGAGCATATGCACCAAGTATCATGGACAGCATATACACCATGTGTTGTGGAGAGCATATACACCATGTGTCGTGGAGAGCATATACACCATGTATCATGGAGAGCATATACACCGTGTTTCATGGAGAGCATATACACCGTATGTCATGGAGAGCATATACACCATGTGTTATGGACAGCATCTGCACCATGTGTCATGGAGAGCATATATAACATGTTTCAAGGAGAGCATATACACCATGTATTGTGGACAGCATATATACCATGTATCATGGACAGCATATACACCATGTATCATGGACAGCATATACACCATGTATCATGGACAGCATATACACTGTGTATCATAGACAGCATATACACCATGTATCATGGACAGCATATACACCATGTATCATGGACAGCATATGTACCATGTATCATGGACAGAATATACACTGAGTATCGTAGACAGCATATACACCGTGTATCATAGACAGCATATACACCATGTATCATGGACAGCATATGTACCATGTTTCATGGACAGCATATACACTCTGTATCATGGACAGCATATGTACCATGTATCATGGACAGCATATACACTCTGTATCATGGACATAGGTTCATAGGTTAGTGCAAGGCTAACTGCCCTTGTGAGCCATTGTAAGCCTAGCCAATTATCCCCTGTGAGACTCAAACTCTGCACCTTGTGTTTGTAAGGCAAACACCTTAACCATTAGGCCACCATCCCAACCCCCAGCATGGAGTGCACATACACTGTGTATCATGGACAGCATAAAAACTGTGTATCATGGACAGCATAAAAACTGTGTATCATGAACAGCATATGTACCATGCATCATGGACAGCATATACACCATGTATCATGGAGAGCATATACACCATGTACTGTGGACAGCATATATACATCATGTAACATGCACAGCATATATATATATATATATATATATATATATATATATATATATATATATATATATATATATATATATATATATATATATATATATATATATATACATATAATGTATCGTGAACAGTATATATATATATATATATATATATATATATCCCTATCACAACACCGACACGCCACAAGGCCGACACCCAAAACACCGACACCAAAAGACCGAAAATGCA